>NC_056729.1:629041811-629078239 GCF_019279795.1 Protopterus annectens | reverse complement strand
TGCAGATACACGAGCATACTAGCCAAACACACACACAGTTCCTTTAATTGCCATTAACCCCCTAATGCCAAAAGCAAAGGGTGCAAGTACAGCTTCTTAGTTCTTAACATACTTTGGTATCAGACTGCCGACAGTGCTGAGTACTCTAGGTACAAAATGCTTTCAGAAGAACTACACTTAAGCACAAATGCCAGAAGTAATTGCCATTCAGCTTAATAGAACTATACTTCAAACACACAACACCACACACACACAGTTCCTTTAATTGCCATTCAGCTTAACAGAACTATACTTCAAACATACAACACCACACACACAGTTCCTTTAATTGCCATTCAGCTTAAATAGAACTATACTTCAAACACACACCACACACACAGTTCCTTACCTAGTCAGTATAGGAATTGAAATGGCAGCAGATTAAGTCCCTGTTCTCTCAGCTTGGCAGCAACAATACAGCAGAAGCAAAGACAAATTCCCCCTCAGCAGCATTCTCTGTCCGAAACAACAGGCAGCACCAAAGTCAGCAGTTTCTATCCAAAGCAGCAAAGCCAGCATCCTCGGCAGCAACGGTTCAGACTGTTCAAACTAAGCACTTCCCGCCTGCTCGCAGCCAGCGAATGATGACATGAGCTCCTTGAGCTCAATTCGACTGGCTGGTAGTGCTGACGCGGCACTGGCGTCATCACGCACGTGATGACGTCAGCTCCAGCGAAAATTAAAAAAATAAAAAAACGAAAGCAAAGAAATCGGAAATGAAGGGGTGCCACTCGGGAATCGTGGCACCCCTTCATTTGGACCCCAAAACTCGGTAAATACCGAGCAATTCGGGATGGTTGGGAGGTTTGCTTCTGTAGCCACCACATGTTCCTGTTCCACGCTAACAGACGCTGACTGTCCTTCCTCTATGGCCACTGGTTATACGGTATGTGTTGGCAGCAGAACTGTGTGCGGAGAAGAGGGGGACATAGCTGGGATGGCAACCATTGGCACAGATTCAGCCCCTGACAACCCTGCCTGTACCTCATGTGTATGTTCATCACTGTTAGTATCTGTGGGGCACTAACATCAGATGGACCGCAGGAGGGTAACGCACCTACATCACCTGTGAATGCAAAGAAAGACTCTAAATTACAATAGACACACACACAGACACACACACACACACACACACACATGCACACAGACACGCCATGCATGTGATTTGACAGACGGCATGCAGCATGCATGTGATACAGCAGATGGCATGCAGCTCAGACATTAATAGTGTTAGTTAGCATACCTCCCTGGGGTGCACACTACAGCAAGCAGGAGTCATATCAGTAGCCATGCAGTTCACACAATCATGGTAGTAAGCATGCATCCCCGTGATACACCATGTGGACTAGAACAGGTTAACAGTACACATGGCTGACGTGACCTTGACATGTAATCTGCTGACATGTACATTAACATGCATACATGTCTGACACAATGGTGTCCTGACATATGTACAGCATTGTAATGAGCATCACATTGCAGTGCTGTCTATATGCCCTACAGATAGAATGCATGTTTAGCAAATGTGCATGAGCATGGAAGGATAGTGTGAGCCGTCTACATTGCTATACAGTGTGAAGTACAGACACTGTGCCATTGCTTGGCATCATGAGGCATCTATATTGCTATACAGTGCATAATATGCACACATTGCATAGCCATAACTGCATGCATACCCATGACATAACTGTGGATTGTGAACAACGATGCTGAGGTGTATACACACCAAACCATGCTGTGTCATGTGACAGGTCACTGGAAGACCTACAGATGACACCCCTGCACAACTACTACAGAGTCTTAGCTGCCTGGCAACCATGTCCACACATGGCAGACTTGTCAATTCACCATGTCCCACATGACATTGATGTAACACACACGAGGTGCACAGCTAACGGTGATGTCCTACAGCAGCAAGGGAAATGTACAGTATCTGTGGCCTGATGTGGTGTCAATGTCTGTGGAAGCTGTACAGGTGACTACTGTCATGCTATGACTCAGTCGTGATGTTCAACACATCTTATATGGTGACTTAAGTGACACCTCTACTAGCTGTGCACAGGCTTTTAGGATGTCCAGTGTACCACATCAACTGTATAATCAGTCAACTAATGCTATAATTGGACCATATGTGGACAATGTGCAACAGGGTGTATACACATCACATCTACTATGTGGCTACATGTCTCTGGCCATCCCCCATGGCCATGTGTGAACATGTGTTGGCCAAATGTTTGTGATGGCCATCTATCTCACATGTCTGTGTTGTCCCATATGACATACACCCATAGATGTCAGATATGTCACCATCCACAGGGCTATGCAGCCAATGGGTTGTATGTTTGGTATGTGGGGTATGTGTTATGGGATAGTGTGACAATATTGCAGCCATTGCAGGGGCATATAACACAATGGTGACTCCTGTGGGCTGCCCATATCCCAGCTCACTGTGTAGTACTGTCTGCGTACCACACGTGTTGTTCCAATGTATAGTACATATGCCTACATTGTACAACACCTCCACTGTTGTATGCACAGCTGTCCACACATGTAGCAATGACAGATACTGTGGTTTCATGTTGGTGTATCATTTTGTTTGTATATATTGCACATGGGTAGCCACTGTCAATGATGTGTGATGCGACCTATATATCGTGACTGGACCGAACATCAAGTATTCAAGTGTTAACTGGCCACATGGCGAATAGATCTATACTTTAACATGCCTGATACTGATGACAGTCTCACCTGCAATGAACTGATGTCTGTGCAGCATGCCAGAGGTACCTGTATAGGGGTGACACAGCAGTTTGAACATTATCCATGACTGTATGACAGCCACAGGGTGCACTGTGCATGTTAACACATTCGCCTGTACAATAGCATATAGTATGCACATGTGTGCATACACAGGGTAGCATACTGTAGTATGCAGCATGTGTGTCAACATACCTTGCATATGATGTTACATTACATAATGTACAGTGACACATGCAACTAAATGGGATATAATAGTCATATGTGCAGTACTGACTTACCAGGCAACTCCAGGCTCATTGGTTGGGAGACACCCACCTCCACGATGGCAGCTAGTGTTTGTGGATGCTGTTCTGAGGGTGTCCTCAGACTGGCCAGTAGCTCCTTGGTGTGTGTGAGTGGGGGCTGGGTTGGTGGCCCACCACCTGTTCCACATTGTTCCCTGGGGATTGCAGTGGCATGCTGTTTTGCATGTCATATCAAGTCCATGCAGCGTCTGTGCACCGGCTGGTAGGTGCGGTTATGGCCACCCACATCATTCACCCTCCTGCGAAGATCCTGCCACAGGTCGTCACGCTGCTGGGCATGCTGTGGCACATGGCTGAACAACACCTCGTAGCTCTCATGGAGATACGGGATGAGGACATCATCCTCCTGGCAGCTGTACACTGGCAGGTGTGAACGAGGCATTATCTGTAAGATATAATGATGGTGACAGGTCACAGTATCAGAGATATACAGAGATACTGCTGCACATACATTTCTAGTAAATCTAGTACATCTGCACAGTTATCTTTGCAAATCATCATGACACTGACACGACTGACATGTTTGTGTCACACACATGTAACACGCGTTATGCATTGGATATCATCACCATATATGGGTGTCACCTCATTACATTGTTCATACTCCATGTGACTGCTGTCTTGATGTGGGCATGTCTGTTTGCCTGCACTGGTGTCCTTACCTATCAGCACATGCCTGGATGTGTCCACGGTAATGCTGTTGACCTTGATGCTGTGTATATGTCACATATCAACACATACACTGCCTTAATGGACTTGAGCAGTGACAATGCACACATACGCATAGAAACCTTTACATGGATGTGTTTTGCCATATACATCTACACAGCACTGTACAGCTGTTCAACATCCTGCCACGGATCGCCTGTGTTGCACATGTGATAGACATGGGACAATGGCTAGTCGGACATCATTCGCAGGGATGGTTATCAACTATAGCATGTACGGGCAAGGTTTCCTAGCTGTATCCGACAGCCATTTTGCTACCACGAGGTGCATCAGTGCCACATTACTGATCCAGACAGTTGATAATACATCTACCATGCGGTCATTACACCATGTATGACAGAGATGACATGTGCAGCTTTGATGGACAGGGTTGCATGGTATGGCGGGAGTATGTCACATGTATGGCACAGGGATCTGTCCAGCATGTGGTGATCCTAGTAGTAGGACGGTGGCTGTCCATGATGTATGCCTTTCAGATCAGGATATGTACATGTAGCATGTCCAACATCATAGTGTAGCACATGTCTTTATGTAAGGTAGCCAGCATACTGCATAGTTGAGGTGAGGATTGTGAAGGCTGGTATCGCCCATCCACGCATGGCCAATACCCCTTAAAGGTGATATGTGATCCAATACTGGTCACCCGAGTGCTGAGTATGCCTGTCCAATGATCTCCATGCTCATGGATGGCACCCTGTCATGACATGGGTGCCTCGTATGACTACCTATGTGGCCTGGAGATGTCACCAACTCAGGGAGGTGAACTGCACAGCACCATCCCTTACACAGTGTCCTTAATGTTGACTGCAGCCTAGATGGTAGTTAATGGGTACAGGGATATTCACCTAGCAGTGACAATGCTGATATCATCTGTCAGAATGTGCACATATGTCACACACCTCACCCCCAAAGCCCATTGTGTATGTAGTTCACAACACTGAGACTGCTATTGCTCATAGGTCATGGCCATTCACATCCTTACATACACAGATGCCTCACATTTGTCTGTGTGGTATGGGCTACAATGAGGGGGGAGTACAACACATTAACCCTGTTTTACTGTAGCTGGCACTGGTGTGATATGCACATGTCACTCTGGCACCTTTTGTAGTGTTGATTCTGTCAACAGGCCACTGGTAGAACACTCCTGCGACATACGAAGGTACATGTAGTCAAACATCCGTACTGTCATCTACATCTGTACTGCTAACATCTATATTGATAATGGTTCATGGACTTGCAGACCATACTCAGCAGGGTAATAGTGTGGTGCAACCAATTATGACTGTCATCACCACTTGTGGGGTGATATTATCCAACACCCTATCTGTATTGTATTTTCATGCTCAGCACTTGTTCAGAACTTGTGAGCACTTCATGAGCTACTGATTAATATAGCACCCATTCCACACCATTTCTCACAAGTACACTGTCTGTCCTTACATTTCCAGCTTGCTTACAGTACAACAGCTGTTGTACACAAATAACTCACATATCTTGTGAGACATGGTTGTATATACAGGCATGTCCAACTGTCATGTACCAGTGCTATTGCCTGTCTATATGATGAATATGGCGTACATGTGGCAATAGAGCAATTGTCTCATGTACACAGTCAATGCTCACCTCCCATCATATGACACTACAGCCTGTGGGAGATGCACATATGCAGCCATGCTGGGGGTAATGCTGTCACCAACCCTGACTGAACCTGGCAATCATGTGGGGATGTGTAACATTTGCAACATACCCCACTCATCACAGTCTCACAAGATCTCCACCACCACAGGCCACACATACGAGTACAACTTGTGCAGTACCTCTCCATACTCTGTGTAGGCACCAAAGGCAGCCCCCATCACCAAACACAACAACAATAACATATAGCCCACAGACTCATGTGTGCCCATCACATACAGCCAATAGGGTGTTATAACATACACAACACTCCAGTCATAGGTGACTCTGTAGGCGGTCACACTGATGTCCCACTCAGCAGGCTACACAAGGTGGTAGTCGCTTACATCTTGCTGTCGGGTAACTGGTTCTGCAACATAACCTATGCACCCATACCACACCTCACCAGGTACAATTTGACTGTCATTCTCCATGTTAGTGTGACTGCCCTGAGATTCAACTTCACAGACTACGTGTGCAGGGACATAAATAGCTCAATGGTCTTGTAGCCCTGAAGGTATGGGCCAAGCCCTGGGGATCATTATGCATTCATCTGGACCTGATACCACTGTACAATGACTGACTGTGTCACTTCAAAAGTTTCCATATGATTCTTCTGTCATTCCACAGGCATCTGGTATCTGTCCGCTTTGACTGACATGGTCAACAAAACACGATGCTTTGGCACAGATGACCTGCACCTGTCAGCCCTGGGAGTACAGATAACATGTAAGGCTCTTGCTGCTTCTCTACTGCCTGTCTTGCACAGTTTCCAATGACATTCACCACCAGAATGGGAACAGGCAAGCAAAACATGGGGTCATGTGATGCAATGCTTGACATCTTCATCTCTGACGCACGCAGGCAAGGCACTCCTTATAATGGACCACTTCCATATCTCTGCAGTGACTGGGACCTGCCTCTAGGCTCTGCAGAGCACACCTGCAATGACAAGTTATACACAGACCACACCTTTCACTCACGTAACCTGGACCAGCACACCCACGGCTGAGGTGTTCCCATATTCCACTATGTTGTACACACATCCTGGCTAGTTACTTAGCACAATGCATCAGAGGTGCTCCACGTGCAACTAATTGTGGCCAGAACTGCTATACACATTGGAACATGCTACGGATTCAACAACATACCCCACGGTTACCAGACCTCATTTCTTGGTGTACTGGACAGTAGGGTTCAGACAGGTACTGCTGATGTGAGACTGACACTACCCCACACTTAACTGGGATAGCCACTCATGTACCGACACATTAGGCCAACGCTGTCCAGGATTCATAACCTCCACTCGGCTGGATCAACCCATACACACCACCTCCAAGACCAAGAATATCCTAGACATGGACACTACCTACATGTGACTGGTGTTCCACTCCTGGGGTTATCCCCTCATTGGAGGATTCCGAACATATGCTAATCACCCTTGTTATCCACATCCTGGCACCATACCCTTCACAGCATACACAGTACAAGAGTACTACAATGCCTACTACAGACGTCTTATGACAGCAGTAGTTAACGTCATGACACCCGTGCAGATGGACAATGCACATACAAATGCTGAAACATACCCCAGTGCACTTCATTAGGACTTACATGACTGCATGGATCATGCTATTCCACACAGAGCCATGATGGTACCCACCAGATAATGAACGCCACTCTGGGGGTCCAGTTCCATGGACATAATTTACAACAACAGGTGAAGGCTGTTGCAAAGTGGAGTATAATCCCATGGATGAGGTAGCTCACTGGTCAGCCTCAGTAGGGCTACGGGATCCCTCATCACATACTCCGAACCTAGCTACGTAAACATTACTGCAACACATTCCAGGGTGTACCACAAGGCATTATGGAGGTATGTCAGTTGTCAATGGCAATACCAACATCTGCTCTGACATACAACAGTTACCCAGGAACATTACAGAACCAAGTGATGTTGGCAACATGCTGGCAGATGGGTTCAATGCTAACATTACACCCTCTCACTCCCTACAGAGCCACAATCCATGCAGGAACATTGCGGTGTCCCTGCAGTCACAACTACACAGTACTAACCTACACTCTATAAGGCCTGGAACACTGACTCAATGTGACCATCCAACATCCCAGGCTGTGATTTACACAAACCTCTGAACAACATGTCTCCCCACTTGGCCACCATATTCAGTAATAGCCTTGTATCAGACATTGTGGCCCCTGAATGGCACACAGCAACAGTTATCACACTCCACACAGGTGGCGCCAAAATGCACGAGTGGGACTATTGCCCTATATGCCTGACTGGACTGTTCTGCAAGGCTATGGAACACATCATCATGGAAGTCATTCACAGAGACATTGGTGGGCTCCGGTCCCTTGATGCCACCCAGGTTGGACTTGTTAGGGCCAGAGCATGGCTCCTACACCTGGTGGACTCCTTTGATACAGTTACCAGGGTAGTTGATGATGGTAAGGGGGTCCACACAGCCTACATTGTCCTCTCATTGGCTTTCAGCACATTTCTCCATTCTGGTATTGACTACATACACATCCACCTGCACATCAACCCCTATGTCTCAGGATGTTATGCAAAGTGGCTCACGGACAGGACACACACAATGAGGGTAGCATACCATAGTACCTACTGTATTTTAATTACACTTGGCGTACCACAGTCCTCAGTCATAGGGCCCCTCATGTTCGGTATATGCTTCCCTGAGGTACAGGCTAGCACAGAGGGACTTTCCCTGACTAGCTTTCCACACAACTGCATACAAAGTGCCATGATTGATCCACCAGATGATACTGACTCCCTCCATAAGGGTGTCACTCTGACGGATACCTCATATCAATATCATGGCCTCAAGCTGCATGACACAAGGTGCATGAACATCCCCTTTGCATTACACCATTCACCCACTGACTATCACATAGGTGGTCGCCCCCTACATACATGTCACATTGTACGTAATCATAGTGCATACATATGTCACACCCACTCATTTGATAACCATATTGCCACTGTGGCGTGGATATCCTTCTACATGGCCACACTTATCTGTACAGGGTTTGTAGCTGGAACATGGGCACCCATTGTACCTCTGAACTCCAGACGTATATTCACATTCAAGGGTACAACACCCTGTTTAGGGTGTACCTTACAGAACAGCTACGGCTTTACATGCCACAACATTAACACGCCATGACGTTTATTGAGCTCCAATGGTTGACATATACAGCAGAACTACGGACACCACGTCTGTACACATTTGCATACTATATACTCAGGGGTGACCTCTGCTGAACAGACAGGGCCCATGTCCACAACAATATTCATGGATGTACTCCACATAAGCGACATAAGCAAAAGCCACTGTGAGCAACATGCTCGTGGATATATGCACACACGCAATGATGAGTGGGATGTGCTTGAGGGTTACATTTCCAAACCAGACCCTCACAATGCTTTGGAACATGATTCCTATGTACATCACGCAGGGACACTCAGTAGCACTGTTCATGTGATACCTCACTTGGTGGATGGGAGACACACATGTACGCCAGGGATTACTGCAGTGGCTGTACTGTGCAGAGGTGCAGGTAACACATGGCTCTGCTGTTCACAGACAGGACACTACCTTAGAGAGGTGCCACTGGTGTAAACACTGTAGTTGGGCTTACACATAGACTTGCCAGACTGCATAGTACCCCACTATGAACCTGTGAAGCTATTACATGTCCTTTGTGCATGGTTAATTGAGTAGCTCTTCCATTTAGATTAGCTATCATGCTATTACAATGTCCCTTGACTACAAGCCATATGTATCCTGTTATTGTACATGCCAATAGACGATACCTTTGGTATGCATGATATGCCTGTTATGCTGTGTAGAATATCTGACATATCTACCTACAATACTGTACATTACACATATTTTACATATTATCCCATAATGCAAAGCACACAGCGGGACCACCTTAGACATGTCATTGTCGTTATATGCCCATACACATGCCTACTGTGACAGTATATCAACATATACTATCCCCTGCTATGGCATGTACTTGTTGGACATACCCTACCACTGATGGCGGGTGGTATGGAATTGTTCTGTTTAAAGCCCTCATGTAGCATCCCTTGTGGTGTCTGTGATGTTTACCTTGTGGCCCACTGCAAGACACACAATTTCTACAAGCATTACTATGCTCAGCAAGACATCACTGCATAATACCTTTTCCCACTTTATGCATTGCAGACACTTTTAATTAATACAAAACAGGCTATACATACACTAACTTAATTAATACAAAACAGGCTATACATACACTTACATACTGAGTGTTCTACATACCTTGTTATTGTTCTGGAGTTTTGTAACTATCTCTCTTACACTGTTTAAACAGTTCTATGGTATGAGCATACGGTTTGAATGTCTGGCAAGTCATCCTTATATACGTCTATAGCTGTAACATGTGGTTTCCTGCTGCCAATTGGTGTTCCTGAGTGAATTATTACTTGCACATCAGCTGTGCAGCTACTCCATTTGCCAATTACATGGTAACAGTGGGGTATAATTGAATTCTCCACTTGGGTGTTGCCCATTTGCCCTACCTTCGGGGAGATGGCCTGTATTGTGTTTTGTTGTGTGTAATTGCAACTTCTATGTGTAGAGACACGGACAGTTTGGATTCATGTCTCCCGTGGATTGTGTGTGATGGCTAGAGTATGTGGTTCTACATGTGAGTGTACCTGTCATCCCAACCATCTGATAAGGGACTATTGCAAACAAAATCTGTAACATTACCATTTGTTCCATTATACAACGGCTATGATTTCACATGGCACCTTTAAAATGTGTCTCTCACAAGGTATGTCAATGCTTCTGCAGATGTAATTGACTGACTGGATGTTTGTGCTGTAATTACAGTCTGTATTGCTATAGTTTCATGTGTGGGGGATGTAGGTGGGTGTACGTAGCATATACAGGTTTGTGGGGCTTGCATTTCTACATATTTCATATATGTGTGTGGGCTCCTTCCCTAATTAAAGACCTATCAGTTAGTAGACTTTTGTTATGGGCATATACATTGGGCCATTGTTAATTGGTTTCCATATAGTATGCAGGTGAGGTTGATACTTCCATACCTCCGGAATTACAGCGATATGTAAAGGAATGTTACTAAATGACAGCTGTCCTATGTATTTCTGTCCCAGATATTTGCACTCATTACAGTTGTGTTGGTAACTGAACCACCTTTTCAAATGGCCATTGTAGGACACTTGCGGGACACGCATCGGTGTTTACAGGCCAACACATACCCATGGTCAGTACACAGGATAGCACATACTTTTTTCCTCAATACATACTTATTGCTGTAGGACTTTGGCTACTTATCATATTGCATGTAACATTTATGTTTCTTACATACAGGCATAACTATTTAATGCAACTATTACATAATATATGGGACATAATAATGTCCTACAATCTCAGACATTTGCCCTTTTTAATGTTTTATGTCAGGACACAACTGCCCAGGGAGGGGCTGTCCCTACTAATGTGGGACAGGTGGTAACACAGTACCTATGTGGACCGCAACACCGGCAGCGGTAACTAAATGTCCCTTCATATCGTGATAATATTACTCGCGGTTCTAGTGTTCCGGTACTGTGTTCTTTTGGTCTTTCAGCCTCGTGGTTACACGTGTTGGTATGTGACACATTCCATAGTTGGCGGTATCCTATTTATTTGTACCTCCATGATTGTGTACATGTCGTTGACCTATCTATATATTTACAGATATTGGTGAATCCGTATATATCAACATATATCTTGCTATCACCCTTTCTATCTGTATTATATATATATATATATATATATATATATATATATATATATATATATATATATATATATATATATGTATATATAGATATAGATATATACTACACTTGTTGGTGTATACTGTTTCCTGGACTCCGCACGTTTGTGTTTGAAACTGTCACATTACACACCTGCCATAGGTACATCTTGGCTACCACAGTGTTAGGTGATTGTATACATGATTGCGTGTTCTACTCCTGGCAGTGGTCATTTTACCCTTCAGAGCAAGCACTATTAGTATAGGGGTGAATAATGCTGGTTTCACCTGTTCTGGACATCATTGACCGTGATCTGCGCGATATTCAGAGAAGCTTAGCCCTGTTTCATGCATATCCGTATAGTCATATTTAAACAACGCTTACCAGCACTGGGCAATGCATATTCCCGCTAAACATGATCTGATGACCTGCTAATTCCTGCTAAACATGATCTGATGACCTGCAGCCGACATGCATTATTCGTGCCTTCAGGATTACGTTACATCCCTTGCAGGACGTGGGACAGGGAACATGTACGACGGTCACTGCATTTACCACTTGGGCATCTGGGATTTGTACATGTGTTATGGCGTTTTGTATGTGGAGTATACTACGGCTGTTACTCCATACTGCAATCACATGGGTAACTCAGTTAGTTTACATATGGATGAGTTCAATTAATGGTATGTCCATGTGATGTTTACTGGATGTGCTCCAGCATTGGGTATGTATATCACAGTGAGCCACACACGATAATGTGCTACACCTTCAAACGACCGTAGATGGAGCATGCTGGGGTGATGGATACCTGTCATGGGTACACCCCATGCCTTGACATGACATTCCTGATTACATTATGTGGAGCCCCTCATTAACGCAGCAAGGAATCCGTGCAGAGTGTGTGGAGAACAGTGCTTACACACATGTGATCCCACGATTGCCTCTGCTCCACTAAGCGACAGTTGGTTACTCGATGTTGTGGCAAAAGCAGACACTGTTTGCCTCATTTGGTGTATGGCCTCTGACAATCAGGCGTGTACCTACCGATGTACCTAGGAACCTATACACAAAGCACCAACATATGCTGATAGGTGCATGTACTGTTCAGGTGTTGACATTCCTTGTTCCAATAGCTGCTGTGTGTACAATGTTTGAGGGCTGCCTATGTAGGATTCACACAGTAGGCCACCTATACATTACAATTTTCAGGTGGTCGTGTGTGTGTGCCATCCATTTTACTGTGTGTGCGCAGGTGGAGAGGTGTGTCAGTCCATAGGGGCCTACACTGTCAGAGTATGTGCTATACATTCCCTCTTTGCCAAGGCATAGGCATATTGGACATGCCTCCGTCTGCCTACTGGGGCTGGCACAGGGTGTTTGTGGTCTGAATCCCTCTGTGCCTGTGATGGCCTTGGCAATTGCGGTGGGCTATGAGGGCCTTCACCATTTTGTCCCTGCTGCAGCTGTTTCTGCAGGATCATATTATGTAGCATGGCACATACTATGAAGATGTGGGCACACGTGCCTGGAGAGTACTGCAAGGCTCCACCAGATGTGTCCAAGCAATGGAACTGTGATTTCAGCATCACGAACACACTCTCTATGATGATTCTGGTTTGTGCGTGTGCCTTACTATGGCGTTCTTGCATGGGTGTGTGTGCATTTCTGATGGGAGTCATCATCCACAGCTCCAGTGCATAGCCAGCATCCCCCACAAGGTGGCCATGTGGGATGTCCCTCCTGACAAATACCTGATACAGCTGTGAGGCATGCCAGATATGGGAGTCATGGTAGCTTCCAGGGCTGCCAGCACACACATCCATTATAATGCCCTGGACATTGCACATGACCTGGCAGTTAATGGAGTGGAATCCCTTGCAGTTTATGTAGCACCTACCATGCCCACCGGGTGGTGACTTGATATGTATGTGCGTGCAGTCTATCGCGCCCAGTACCTCCGGGTAGTGTGCCACATGGTGCAAGTGACGCATATTGCTGGCCAACTCCTCCTGAGTTCGGGGGAAGTATATATGCTCATTGGCATGTGGTAACATGGCATCCAGGAACTGGTGTAGTACCCTGGATGCTGATGCCTGTGAGATCCCCATTATATCTCCAGCTGGCCTTTGAAAGGTACCTGTGGCTAGTATTCGCAAGCTTACACATACCTTCGTGTCCACTGGGATGGGTTCCCCTCTGTTGTTTCTGGTTCTCAGGCATGGCTGGCACAGCTCAACTATTTGCTGTAAGATGTCCCTGTCCACCCTGTAACTCTCTACTATCTCCAGATCATGTAGCCCCTGATAGGTTACCCTTGGTCTGAACACTCTTCTCCTCCTCCAGGGCCTGCGGTGGTTGTCAGCATCATCCTCCACAACACCGTCAGTCTCTAACACATGGTGATGAATCACAGCTATGGCAGCTCCCAACATGTACATTTTAAAAGTTCCCCGTGTGTTTACACCTATGGTGCAGTGTTTGGAAATACACAGGTGTGTGTAGGGTGCTTTCACACTTTATACTATTGTACTGTGAACACCGATGATGTCATAGGGTGTGTATGTACAATCGTAGCTACAGGGTATCTTATGTGTTTTATTACAGGAACTACTATTGTGGTGCCTTTGGTGTTGAATTACATTTGGCTGCCATTGATTACCTCTTGCCCTTCCCTTTGCATTTCTTCATGTTTCACCTACCATTTTCTGGCATGCATCCTGCAGCCTGCTTTCATTTGTACTTTCCTAGACCTGGCTTATCTTGCGTAATGTGTTCTAGCACCGGTCTACTGTAGGTTTGCTTTGCTCTGCTATGACAGTTCTCCTTTCTTTGCAATCTGACACCTCCCCTATCCTGTTTTGCAGGTTTCTGCGAGCAGACTTGTCAGCTGCCGTCGATTGCCCACTGTGAGTTAATAGGTGTTAATTGCTCATTTGTACTCCAATTACCCTACTGTGGCATTTCCTTCTTTTCTTCCCCTGACCTTCCTGTTTGTGCTATGGTTCGCGGTGCTTGCATCCGCTTACCGGTTTTCGGTCACATTTTCATCCCCATACACATGTGCTTTCGGGCACCATATGTGCTCTCAGCTAAACGATGCTATACCTACCTCCCCACCCCTGTCCTGCAGCTTTGCTTAGCAATGGCCAGGCCAGATTTGCATTGCTCCAATGTGCTTACAGCTACGGTGGCACACCCCACTGCTGATGTCATGTATACCTCTTAGCCACTCCTCAGTGTTATAGTGCTGCACTGTATGGTACATCCTTAATCCGGCAGGATGTTTGCGATTCAGTATTACCTGCCTCATTTGCATGGCATTGACTACTAATTCATAGAACACTGTCACAGACCCTTAGCAACCCTTGCAGCTTGGTTGTGGTGCACCATGCTTACCATTGAGTATTATGGTGAAATCCTGATTTGTATTACATTGCGATTTTATGACATTTGTATATATTTTCTTTGTCTTCCAGTTTGCGCACACATGCCCTGCGGTTGTACTTTGCGTTACTGTGGACATGACATTAAATGTTGTTTTTTAGGTGTTGTGCATCTTTTCTTATGCCATTAGCTGTGTATTTAGCCATTGGCATATGTTAACTTTGTCATACATGAGTCTGGTCCGCTTCCATAGCTCCGATGTTCTGTTCGGGAAAATATAAACCTTGTTTTTTGGTTTACATTTCCGTGGGCTTACGCTAAGCCTACACTACTTCATGAATCGCTATGTACCTTCATTTTCATGGTGCGGCACTGCACATGGGGTGATTAGCATACCTAAGCCGAGGGCTGTGCAGTTCTGGCATATGCCGGTAGTGCACGTGGAATTGGATCGTACCTGAATTGCTCGACGGCCATATTTGGTGTTATACCGCCTACGCTACGCCTGCGCCTGGTGCAAGCTTCATGAATCCCGGGGCATAAATCGACACATTACTGTTTGTTTTGTTACATTATAGTGCATGACCTTACCTACACAGAAGTTGTGCTCACACTGAGTCTGTTCTCTGAACAGTCTTACCCAGCTAGTGGATGGAATCCATCTGCTGAATAGTTGTAAATTAACTCTTCATATTTCATATTATTCTTGCAGTTTTTATTCAAGCTAATAATCATGCTAAATAGAACAGAGTATTCTTTCAATTAGGAGTGCTTTTATGTGAGAGCTTTGCCTCAAGTGACATTGCATAAATAAATCCCTTGCATACTTTGTCAGTTTGTTAGAGAAATCATTGGTTTCGGTCAACATGAGGCAATTTCTATATTGCCTCAGGATGCCCATATCCACCAAGCTGGCAATGAAGGTAGTGGAAAAGTTCATATCCATGGCAATAAGCACTTTTTTATTTATTAGACGGTTTCAGTGAGAATATAAAGTAAAGTCAGGTGTTTATGGTTTGCAACAATGGGGGCAGTGCTTACTATTGTGCAAACTAGTTGCCCTGTGTACAACTAGGTATTGGTGAAATTTCAAGAGTGCTTTGACAGGTAAAATGTCATTCCAAGGTGTTTCTATACAGGGCACTGCCAAACACTTATGGGGAAACTACTAGAATAGACTCTAATGATTTATGGATAAAGGGTTTAGGGATATATTCTGACATCTTGTTAGGTAGTAGCTAATCAGACAACGCTTACTGAAAACAAATAATTAGCTTGTCAAGAACGATGAAAAGAGGGGAGTCACATGAATGGCTACTGCCTGGCTACTAGTAGTGCTGGTCTGATCACAGCTTCACATTGCTGGGATACAATACGCTTTTGCTTCTTCTCTCACTAGAAGTAAAGCAGTAGCACTAATCCCAAATTGAGATGCAGGCCACAGGCTCTTTGTTATCAGCAGTCTTTTCCAAGATGATGCAGGGGTCTGTAGGCTTGTTATAGCTTTTTCCTGGTAGATGCCTTGAATAGCAACAAGACCAGTCAGGAAGATCCAACACAAACACTATCTGCCCAGTCAGAGACATTCAGCAATCAATGCCCTCTGCCCTTTCTCTCACCAGGAGCAAAATAGTAGCACAAACTCCAAGCTGGCACCTTTGAAGCAGTTATCAGGCTTTCCAGTGATCAGAAGCCTCTGGAAATAAAGTCCCTGTGCTCCTTCTCTCACCGAGAGCAAAACAGAAGCACTAAGGTGACTACTGAGTGGGTCTTGGACCAGATGTTGTATATTTTAAAGGTAAGATAGGAATAATAGGTTAATATCCTAAGAGTTGCATTGTACACTAAGCAGTTTGATATGAAAGAGGGAGTAACTCAAACTTTACTGGTCTAAGGGGAGAGCCGTTAATTTTAAAAGGGCAAGAGAGATTAGATGGGGGTGAGCATTTAATAGTCTGACAATAGGGAATAAATAGCTGAAGGGGAAGTGACTTTACAAAATTATATTTTTTCCTTAGTGACAATTATCAATAAAAAATGACATGGAAGAAATTATGTGGTCAGATAAACATAAGGGACTAGACAGACAGTTAGTTTCAAAACACAACAGTGGGGTGGAAGGGTAGTGAAAATGAAATTTCTCTGAGTCTCACAAGACAGACAATTCTGACTTCTTTCCTAGTTTAAACATGCAATAGAGAGCAGAATACAGTTAAAACAAAGCATAATGTAAACACACCACAATATACAAAACAAACGAAAGCAATAAAACAGTACAAATTACAAGAAAGCAGCATAAGCATTAACCTTTCCCCCACAACAGTCTATGGCAGAGTCTGAATGAGCTTTACCAGTTATTTTAGGATTCTTGCTAAATTTGTTTTATGACTTGATTTTCTGTATGCTCATGTTACTCTCTTATTTGTGCTTTATGTGCTTTTGGCACACCACAATTAAAAATAATCTTTTGACAAGTTCTCCTACACGATTAAGAAACAAAAATAAACAAACAAACAAACAAACTAAATAACCCAAACCAGTGGAAGAGCAGAGACGGCGGTGCCAGTGCAGAGGTGCTTGGAAGGTATTTAATTCTGGTGAACGCACGCCTATGGGGTGCACATCTACCTTTGTTCACTCTGCAAGAATCACCAAAAGGCCGGAGATGGTCTGGGAGGCTGTACACAGCATTTGCAAGATGGTTCATAACCTGCATACATTTGTGAAAATATCATGCATGATGACAGGGATGGACTATGATAAGCTCACTTTTTAGAACCTTAGGTACTTATTTGAAGGGCCACTTATTGAGGACACATGGGACTGCCTACAGTCATCTTCTAGGTAATAAAGAAGAAAGGACAATAGGATTGACATTAGTGTGGAAATTTTAGGGAATCATGCCTAATTTATAAAGTCAATGTTGCCACCTTGATGAGGATAAGGTAAACAAGTAGAACAGTGCTGTGCATAAAATACGAAGAGTAATAACTCAAGGGAACCAGATGATGGAGCTAATGAGATTGCTAAACATTGTCATATCAGAAAGCACTGGAATAAAAACATTTCCTTTGCACCAAGTCAGTTAATGAACCACAAGAAGCACCCACACTTCTACCTATGCATAAATCATAGCCATAAGATAAATGCATATACAAATTCAAACAAACACTTCTTATTCCCCCACCAACTGCCAAGACTGTATAAGCATGAGCATATAAACATGCACATTTGTGAGCTCTAAAACTACTGACACGTAGCCAGAAAGATGCATGCATACTAAATCATAGGTCATTTCAGAGTAGCACTTCTGAGAAGTTAGAGATGGTAGCAAAATCAAGTTCTGTTATGCAGTGACATTAATTTAAAAAGGCAAAACATCCATGTAATATCAATTACTCATATATAGATTTGGGTAAAATAGTGTTTATCCATGGCCAGTGTGGTTTGATGATAATGGTGAATATTACCTTGGAGGCATAGTATGTCAGTCACATGGGCTTCACCCTTTTATCAAAATGCAATGTAGACCTACATTACCTGCACATGAACATGAGCAGTTTAAACATTACATGGCAGCTGGAGTACCTGTGTGGAGTCAGGAGCTCAGACGATTGGCCCCCTTTATCATCTAACAGGAGATGGAGCTCCTAGGGTACATATGGCTGAGACTGGTCAGTGGCTTGTGTTCATCTGTAGGCTACATGTAAGTGCTAGATCATAGCAGGATATGCTAACCTGGAGAAGAACAATGTGTCAAAAGGTAAGAAGTCAATAGGGACTCAAGTTACTAAAATCTCAGTATGACCTAGTAGAGAAACAACAACATTGCAAGCCCTCATGACCTCTTTACATTTTTAAGCACTCAGAAATGGCAAGCTCCTAGAGCTTTCTTCATAGTAAGTAGATAAGGTGCTTTCCTTAAACAATGGTATAATGAATTTGATGACACAAAAGTAGTGTAGTGAAAATCAAAATGTTCAAAACAGGTAAGATGTAGATGGTTTACTGTTTCTTCTTCAGGTGCAGAAAGATGATTGACTCCCAACCCCCCCCCCCCCCCACCACCACCACCACCACCACCACATGCACACAGACTAATTAGGACAATATCTGCTAAATATATGGAAGGAAAAAGTTGCCTCGGTGCTATTGTATTCTAGCATCCAATAGCAGACCACCAACAAAAAGTCAGTTTTTAACATTTATGTGTAAGCCTGTTAACATGTGATTATTAGGGGAGGCTTATGGCTTACATGTTTTAAGACCAGGAAACATGTAAATTAAATGAACATTGGTATCAGCACAAAAACATTAAGCTACAGAGTATGTTATATTTTTAAGGGTAGAAGGGCTACATCAGCTGGATTTTTTTTTCAAACACAATTATCGCTTTAATCTTTCTCCCTATTTTCATTTTGTGCAAGTTCTAGGTTAGAGTGATGGAAATGGGGAATGTATTAATTCAATGTGTCTGCCATGACTCCGCTTCAGGCCCCGGGAAGCTTTGATGCCCCACATAAGACAAAGTCACTGTGCACTGATTTGGCACAGGAAAAATTAAACTGGAAAAAAGTATGACATACTTGCTGTTTTTCAGTAAAAATTATGATGTTAGATATCTTGATTATCCATCTGAAGTTAACAGTTTGCGGTCAATGGCACCCATTCAGTTTAAGTTAAATATGGTGAGGGAGCAAAGCAATTTTGGAGTAGTGGCCATAACTTCAGGTCATCTTATCTAGGGTGCTAACTCACAGAGAATGGAAGCATGTGGTAAATACAGTAATGGGATTAGTAAGCTACCACAACAGCAAGGGTATATTCCCAAAGAAATGTTTGACAGAAGCAGCATATTGTTATAACACAACAACTATGTAGTTGAGAGTGTTAGGCCTGTACAGAGATGATAAGTACACTTATCAGACACCAATCTAAATGTATTCAAGTCTGGGTTTATTAATGGCACAAATGGAAGCAGTCAATAAGCTAAATCAGGAGATGGTAAGTAGGCATTAGTTTGCCAACCTATGTTCCTAAGGTCTAGATCAGAAAAGGCAAGGTTGGATCAACCTGGTATCAGAGGCTGAAACTTATACTGTTGACTTACAAGAAGCTTCCCACACATGACCTCAGGAAAGGGATCCTCTTGACACCATTATGATGTCATAGAGTACATTGTAAAAGTTGCAGACTCCAAATCTGACCTCAAACCAGTGACAAGTGGAGTACCACAGGGTTTAGTCCTGGGACCTCTCCTGTTTGGTATCTACTTCTCTGAAGTACAGGCTAACACAGAAGGCCTCTGGCTAACAAAGTTCAAAGATGACTGCAAACTAGGAGCCATAGTCACGTCCCCAAATTATGTGGACATCCTACAGAAGGGCCTCGCTGCGACAGATGCCTGGTGCCAGAGCCATGGCCTCAAGTTCAATGCCAAAAAGTGCAGCGTTATCCCCTTTGGTAAAAACTCTATACCCATGAGCTACCACGTAGGCAGCAATCTACTTAACACTGAATGTGTGATAAGAGACCTTGGGACCCAGGTGGACAGTAGTCTCTTCTTTGATAGTCACATCACCATAGCAGTCAGGAAGTCTTTTTATGTGGCACACCTCATCATATAAGGGTTCTCGTCCAGGAAAAAAGAGGTCATTGTTCCCCTCTACTCGACACTCATTAGACCCATTATAGAGTACAACGTCCCTTTTGGAATGTGCCTCACAAGACATCTGCAGCAGCTGAAAAGGCCACAGAAGTACCTCACAAAGAGGATTACTGCCTCAAACAAATGCCCTACACTGACCGTCTCAGAAAACTCCAGCTTTACTCTGTATCATATTGCCTCCTCCAAGGTGATGACTGCCTAATATATAAAGCTATGTCAAACCCAGAGCTGTTGAACATGCTACACCTAAAGAAATCCCAGTCCCTCCAAGCTACATGCTTTAGGGACCTAAACCTTGTCACCACAATAAACAGGACATGCTGGATGGATAGGTTCCTGTCCCAGAGACTTCCCATACTCTGGAACAGGCTACCCATCTATGTCAAGCAAAGCTCTTCATTAGCACTCTTCAGGAAAAATCTTGATGACGGGATAGGAAATAGGAAATACACCCCGGGGATCACTTCTTTGTCTCTGCTTGACAGTGGCACAGAAAAATAACCTTCTTGGGTGACGTAAGCCAGGGAACCTTGTGGCTAGGCTTACGTAGGCCCTTGGGCCGATACTCTAGTACCTACCTATGAACCTATGAAGCAGGGTTGGGTAAGCTATTGCATACAGTATGAAAAACTGGCTTGTCAATGTTATGTCATACTCATAAGGAATGATAGATTAGGAGGTGAGAAGGTGTTAGGCAAATCTTATGAGTCTTTGGAAACGTGCGTTTCTATCCAATATAAAATCTAAAGAGCGTATGTTGCATTATGAAAGAAGTATGAAGTCTGAAATATCAAGACCTTATAATACTCAATGCAGTACTTAGACAGTAATGGTTTGGTTGATCAGATGAAATTAGAGCACTCATTCATTATGTATTTCTCGTAAAAAAAAGTTTAGACCCATGAGAGTGGTAATGACACAAATATACTTCGCTAAGAATTACAAGTCATACACTGTTGTTGCTATGGATCTTCTGAGCTGCAGTGCATTTAATATCACCAAATACATTTTGGCTTCATGTATGAGCACCTTGTAAGTAGCTAGCCTAATGCCCATGTCACGATTTGCCACTTTTTTCACTACCCACTGATACACTAAAGCTTGATGAACAACAAAACCAAAGCAAAATACTGGAAATCAACACAAATTGTACAATATGTTGTGTTGTAATGCATCTTATTTCATTAACAGACCTGTGATTAGGGCAATAATCCTTGACTAGGTGTTGAAACACTTGGTTAACCGATGGATGGCTTACCCACAACAATAATCCATGAATGGGTGTGGGAATGCATGGTTTACGCATGGCTGGTTTACTCATGTGGTAATGCGTGGTTTACCATCAGCTGGTTTACAACCATCAATAATCCATGACAGAGTATGGTAATACTTGGTTTACCCATAGCTGCTTTACCCACAGCAATAATCCATAACAGAGTCTGGTAATGCTTGTTTCACCCATGGCTGGTTTTCCCACGGAGATAATTCATGACAGAGTGCGGTAATGCCTGGTTCACCCACAGCTAGTTTACCCACAACAATAATCCATGACAAAAAATAGTAATGCCTGGTTCACCCTCAGCTGGTTTACCCACAGAGATAATCCATGACAGAGTGCAGTAATGCCTGGTTCACCCTCAGCTGGTTTACCCACAACAATAATCCATGACAGAGTGCAGTAATGCCTGGTTCACTCTCAGCTGGTTTACCCACAGAGATAATCCATGACAGAGTGCGGTAATGTTGGTTCACCCATAGCTAAAATCAGCCAATGGTAAATATGTCTTACTCTCACAAAGAAATGATTTATTGCTATGATGCAATGCTGTTAGTTGAGAAAGAGACTACTTACCTTTTAAGTAATGGCACAGATTTTTGGAATGTATTTTTTTCAGTTGTCTTCTGTCATCATTCTGAGCCTCTGAGGACCACTTCTTAATGTACTGTGCATGCAGTGTATATACAAGTGCCATACTCACACAGCACATTAACCTGAATATAAATTCTGGCATTTTATTATTTGTTATATATTTTTTTCTTATAAGGAGTTTGGAGTCTGCATGTATGCAGTTTTACATGTTAAGAAATGCATATACTCCCGGCATCTCATGAGTATGTTTTAATTAAAAAAAAAAAAAAAATATATATATATATATATATATATATATATATATATATATATATATATATATATATATATATATATATATATATATATATATACATGTGTGTGTGTGTATATATATATATATATATATATATATATATATATATATATAATGTGTGTGTGTGTGTGTATGTATATATGCTAATGGTTCAGTTACTGAGTTACTGTTGTCTACCAAGCAGCATAGAGAAAATTATATGTAGCTTTCATTATTTAGCATCTACAGTTGAGGAGACATCAAGTGTTTTGCGTTGCTTTTCCATCAGACTTCTTTCAGTTGGTTATGCTTGAATTTGCAGATTACTTTATCCATTCATGTTTTTGAATACTAATCACTATTCATTGTATGATAAAAGGTAATGTATTATGTTAGGTTCCACTGCATTTAACACAACTGCAAAAGTATCTCTTAGTAAATAAAGTATCTCTATCCTCCAATGCAGGTGAGATTTCATTTTACTTTAATTTGATTGTGTATCAGTTTCTTGATTAGGTTTATCAATTGAGTTGTGCAGTCAATGCTTACTGGCAGTATTTTGACCTTCCTCACGAAATGAAGCAGTAATTAGAATTTGTTACTCCTTATATGGTAAAAAATAGTAATAATAAATAAACAAAAAATAAAAAGCTGCATGTATCATATGCTATATTGTAGGGGAAGCTAATGCAAATCATGACAGAAATATTTTAATCTATTCTTCTACAAGTCTTTTGGAGTAAGTATCTATGACAACAGTTTTGTTCCCACCAAGAGAATATGTTCTTTTTCAGAGTTACTGGAGGCCTACAGTTTAAACCTTCATTTCAACCGTTTTAGGTACAAGCTATCATACAGTGTGAATAATTTGCAGCGGAAGAAAATTTTGAGCAATCAGATCAAGAGAATTTTGTAACAGCAATACTGTGCAACCAAGGCATACAAGATGAAGGATAGAATAAAAACAATGCAGAAGGCAACCATAAACACAAATAAAAGTCTATACTGTTTAAGGTGCAGAAGAAATGGCCTTTGTTATCTACCTCATAAAGACACTGCTGAATTTCCTGAGAAACTCAGGATTTTCCTGTGTGGATTATGCATTTAATGAGGTGAGGTCTAGCATTGGTATTTTCTGATTCCAGCTCATTGGGTTAAGTCCTACAGAGATCTGTAGCAGTGACCCCTCTACATCTCTTTTTCATCTTTCTTTTAACCTCATATAAAGAAGTGAGCTAACACCAGCAAAGCAGTGAGACTGCTATCGACCTTTGCCTGATATGTTTAACCTTCACATAACTATTTTTTTCTAAGCATCTTACTTATACAGCCACAAGTGATGTGACAAAATTAAATAAGCCATTTCCTATGTCCATATTAACTAGATGATTTTCTTATCTTGTTCTCTTTCATAACAACACAACAATAAACGGGCAGGAGGATTCTGAAATGGAAATAGGTTTAAGCCGTCACCATCCCTGCAAGCAACTGGTTGTGTTCTGATGTGTGATCATATTCACTGCAGTTCCACAGCTGAGTTCAAACTTAACCATATGTAATCCTAGCTGTCCTTGTTTTTCACACCTTGTCTTATAAAAGGAACTGTGGCTTTTAAACTAACACTGAAATATTATTTATTTATTTACTCATTCATTCATTTATTTATTCATTATTTTTTTATTTTATTTAGTCTTTGTTACATGGGTTAGAGCACTGATTTACATGGACCGCCTTTAGACTTAGCCCCTGGGAATACTCAAATGGTAGAACAAAGAAAAAGAGCAGAAGTCTTACAAACAACTTTATATGATATGAACAAATTATAATGATAAAAAAAATAACAAAATCATTGAAATAATTGATTACTTCATGAGTTTATTCTAGAACCCTACAATTAAATGACCATGCTACCATTTGATCCTTTCATTGCATACAAGCATCAAAATAAACTGAATGCATTTATGGACTACAACACCAATATAGTATGCAGAAAGTACTACAGCAATCATATGGTGCCATGACAATCCCTAGCAACAGGATCTCATAAAGATGCTAAATCCTCATGTAACTTGACCAGCAGAACAGTAGAACAATAACTATGCTGGGCACACAGACATATTGCACAACCTAGTGATGAGTAATATTACTGGAGAGAATATGTATTAAGACAAATGGTTTATGTGCAGGGATGACGTGTGGAACTGGTTGCTGTGCTACAACCAGAGCAATGGAAAAAAAAAAGCAAATAAACTGTATTTTATTCCTAAAGGCTATCTGAACCCCCCCCATTTCTGTAGCTTCGAAAGCGATGTATGCTTCTGATCATGTGCAGAGATTGAAGAGTTCCTGAGCTGCATTTGAAAAAAAAAAGAAATAAATCATCCTACTCCAGTTCCCAGGCTGTTTCAAAGTAGCCTGGCATGAAGCCTACCCTAAAATGAGAAAAGGTGATTACACCTTATTACAGGTCTTCCCTGTCATCTACAAAATGACAGATATGTTCTCCAAAAGCAGCTCTCTGCACTGCTGTATGAAGCAGCAAGGAGCTATTTGTATTGGCTCAGACTGCCTCATGTGACTAAGGCTAGCTGACTAAAAGTAAATTATGAAACTAATGGAGTGTGCAGAGGTACGGCACAGGCAAATTGTTTTTAAGTGTGAGTATATGCAAATACATATATACATCTATATCTCTACATATATATATATATATATATATATATATATATATATATATATACAGATATAGATATATAGATATACATCTAGTGGGGTTTGGTTTTATTGGCTTTAAAATAAAGATTTAAAAAGTAAAAAAAAAATCATAGGCATTCAGCTGCCATGTAGCTGAAACACTGGTATGTTCTTAAAGGGTCATTTGCATATATCACATGGGACTGTGATACATGGAGAATACTTTTGCTTGGCTGGGTCCTTCTTGCAGTTTTTTCAGAATGGTTTGTCTGTGTGATCTTTTTACTCTTTGGTTTGTAGATGGATAGATAGATAGATAGATAGATAGATAGATAGATAGATAGATAGATAGACAGATATGCACTATCACTTAAATGTGTAAGCAGGTATTGGTGCTCTAAACTCTGATTTCACAGGACATCCCTGTTTTTTTTTTTGTTTTTTACTAATTTTTTTTCCTGGCAAATCAAGGATGGCTACTATGACACCCGTGCACTGGCCCAGTAATCAAGGAGCCTCAATCCTCACCAATAGCACCAATAACACCAGTGAGGGGTGTGCACATTGAGGGGATAACAAGTACACACACAGTAAATTATAATTTCCCTTAAGAGCACACAGAGATCACAGTCAGTCTGGGGTTGGTTTCTCCCTTTTTCTCCAGATCCCCAATAAGACTCCCCACTGGCACAGCTATACAGTCCAGATTTCAGCCTAGTGGTTAACTTATAACCTCCAGCACCCTCTCTGTCCAAATAGTGCTTTGTGTCCCAGCCCAAGTAGCTGTCACACACACACTTTAAGATTTGATTTATATAAAAAACACACAGCCACTCGTGAGAAAGGCTGTCACACATTTTCCAGCTGTGCCCCTTTCTGTCCAGACTATAAGGTAGTACCTACTGCCACCAACCACTAATATCAGCTACTATAAGGCCCTTCCCAAAGGGTGACCAGTTTCACTGTGTAATGTTACTGTTATCCAAATAGTGTGACTGAGCAGTAAGACTATTGGAGTGGCTTGGACAGTATCACCAAATACATGCAAGTACTCTCTAAGAGCTTAAATTATCTCTACACAAAACAGCCATAGTTGAAAGGTTTAAAAATATTTAATAATAAACAATAAAAACGCAAAACAAATCTCATCAATTTAACACAGCAGTAATCAAGAGTTCAGAAATCCCAGGAAATTTAATATAATATTGTAGGATAGTCTGGCATAAATATCGAAAACAGCTAGACTAATCTTGCTAAATTCCTATCTAACTATAAGAAAAACTATGTCCTAAATAACTTTACTTACAAGGCAAACTGCTGGTGAGTTGTTGTCAGCTTCAGACAAAATCTATTTTTCTCTCTGAGAAAATCTTAAATGGATAATACTCAGTACTGCTGAGTCATTTCACATTACATCATTTTTATCACTTCTCATTTAGTTCCCAGGCTAAGAGAAACTCAAATTTATATTTCTTTATAAGTTGCACCTGGCCAGGAAGCCACAGCAATACAAGGCACTTTTACATGTAAACTCTAGCAATTTTATTTATTTATTTATTTATTTATAAAATAAAAAAAATAAAAATAAATAAACAGTTTTCTTACATTTAGGTTTCTTTACATTTGTAAAACAAATCTGTGGATTATATTAATATTTGCAATGACATAGAATTATCTACAAAATTGTATCTAGCTAAGCTGGCAGCCTTCACAGCTACAATCACTAAATTATGACAGATATTTCAGTGAGCTAATGCAATGTTTGTTATTCTGACAACTTCAAGGCAATATATATATATATATATATATATATATATATATATATATATATATATATGTGTGTATAGATATATATATTTACACACACAAAAAAAAAAAAAATATATATATATATATATATATATATATATATATATCTATATATCTATATATATAAATATATATATATATATATATATATATATATATATATATATTACTACCGCTATACTTCTACTGCTTCAAGTACTTATATACTTATTTTTCAATGCTCAATGTATGCCTAATTTGCTATGTTCAAGGATTATAAATTTGATATGTAACATGCTGTATATTTCTCAAAAATAATGTTTATATTGCATCATGTATGTTCTGTATCAATTTTTCTTTGAGCTTTTCTCCCCAGGCCTCCACTGAAAACAGGCTCTTCATGGCCCAGTGGGACTTCCCCGGTCATCAAACTGAAATAAATAAATAATAATATATATATATATATATATATATATATATATATATATATATGTATCTATATATATATATATATATATATATATATATATATATATATATATATACACACACACACACACATACACACACACACACACACACACACACACACACACACACACATACATAGATTTGACAGATGTGTGTGTATATATTTATATATATATATATATATATATATATATATATATATATATATAGATAGATATGGATCTCGTACTATTGAGCGAAAGCTCAAATAACCGACACCAAAATTATTGAGCACACTTTTGCAAAAATGCTCTTTCGGAAAAGTCTGCCAAAAGAACATTAAAACAAAAAACAGTAAACACCCCCACTTTCCCCTACTTTTTTATTCTCATTCCGAGATCGCACTACAGTGGGGAAAAGGGAATATTCCCTTATCCCCACTGTACTTCGACCTCAGCAACAGCCATTCTGTCACTATTTTCATTTTCTTGAGCTCACTTTACAAAAGTGCATTTTCGGTGAAAATGCACTTTCGCTAAAATGTGCTCGCTAGTTTGGGTTTCGATTATTTGAGCTTTTGCTTAATAGTACGAGACCCATATCTATCTATATATATATATATATATATATATATATATATATATATATATATATATACGCACACACACACACACACACACACACACACACACACACACACACACACTTGGTCCTTTGTCTAACATTCTTTAGCTTTTTTTCTAAATTTTACCTACATTCTTGAGCCAAGAAGTCTAGAAATGTGTGTGTGTGTGTGTGTGTGTGTGTGTGTGTGTGTGTGTGTGTGTGTGTGTGTGTGTGTGTGTCTGTGTGTAGATGGAGGAGGGGGTTGCTAGTGTACACCTCAGGGTAACCTTAATAAATTTGGCTACATGAGTCCTTATAAAAATTGTGTAGTTATATTGCTATCTTTTCAGATTCCACTGGGATCTTCAATATAGATGAATGATTCTGTCTTAGAGCCAACGTTCTGGACTCTCAGTAACTTTCCAAAAGGGTGGAAGCTCTCTGACTAGGTTTTTCTCAGTTCCATTGTTGTACACATTTTAAATCAGACATAAGTAAGTGTGTGTGTGTGTGTGTGTGTGTGTGTGTGTGTGTGTGTATATACATATATATATTTGTGTGTGTGAATACACACACACACACACACACACACACATTTACTTATGTCTGATTTAAAATGTGTAATAAACTTATGGCTGCAACCTGAAATAAAGAGCAAAAGCAAAATGACAGATACATTTTACATTGACAATTTTAAGAGGGCACTTCCAATTCATTTACATAACTTGGATATTCAGAGGTGAACCTACGAATACTAACAGGGCAGTCGTGCTAACTGATCGATTTTTAGTTAGTGAAGGCTTGTTCTGAACTAAGCAAAGTAAGCCTTTAACTAAAGCATGCAATTATCTGCAACCAGCTATAACGTGTTCATAAGTACAATATTATGCTTCATATGTAGAAAGAAAAGACACAATGCAAAAAAAGATGTTTGTTTGCTATTGTTGATCTAACAAAAATTTTATTTAAATCACATTGCTAACAATGCAAATGTGAATGCTAACCCTTTCAGAAATGTGATTTCTAATCAACAAGAAATTCTCCTAATGAAATGTTATACAATTATTTCTGGATTAATAAAGTCAGACTATTGATTCTGTGCCATGACTATGTTTGTTAAATATCCAGTATTGGTTGCTAGAAAAGAAATGAATGAATTACTAGATGTTGGGGGTATGGTTACACTTGTAAATGAATCAAATGTCTGAAAGTATAAAATCTAGCACAAGAGAAATGGTGATAAAAAGAGTACCTTATATCTCATGTAGAAATCTGTACACTGTTTAGTAAATTGCTGTAAACTATAGCTTTAGTTCATAGAGTAACACTTGATGTTGTAATAATTCACAATTTCAACCAGATCAATGCACTGTGAAAATTGATTTGGGTGGGATCACAATTAGATACTATGTGGTCTGAATCAACTTCAGTTAAAAATGTGAGGGTCAGAATTGGCAGCTTCATCTTTTGATGTATATGTCAAGTAAAATGGACAATGACAACAGTGACCTACTACATTATTAAAAACACAGAGTCCTGAGTATACGCCTTTTAAGAAAGGGATAGTGGCAGTATGATCAACCACTCTTGCTGTTAAAAATATACAGTCCTGGTAAAGAAAAGGTGATAGGAATAGAAATTTCAAAAGGAACTGAATATGGCATTGAAGTGAAGGCAGAGAATAAGCTGTATGCTACCAGAAAATACAGATGTCATGTTAGTGAAATAAACCACTACAGAAAATGACAGAGAAGAACCTGAGCAGTCCCTATAAGCATACCTATTCAATTACTAAAAGAAGGCAATGTGGAACTGAAAGGAAAGAGCCCTTAACGTTTAAAATGGAACCTTGTCAAAAAATTCCAGCCAGTAAAAGGTATAAGAGAAAGACCTTTAATGATATTTTCAAAAGTGAAGAAAGGAAACCTGAACATATGTGAAGGTTTCCTATGTATAGATAAGCATGGGGCTTGTCAGAAACAAAACTTACTGCAGCATGTGCTTAGAGAAACAGAAGTTGATAATATAAAAGATAATTTTCAAATCCAATACCAGAAAAAAATGGCTGGAATAAATTTCCTTTTGGAGAAAGATTTATATCTGTATTCTTATGTGAAGAGACTATCCATTTCCCTTCAAGTCCGTGTACTGGCGAAAATACTTGGCAGATTTGCAGCAACACAATGAAAATTTCAGGCAAGCACAATGGGAGGATGCCACATTAAGCAGGACTGAAGGAGACAGAGTTAAAGGAAAATCAGATGAGCCAAGTGGTCTCCCTACCAAGCCATACTATACCATGCCATACCATACAATGCCATGCCAAGCCACACAGTACAATGCCATACCCATAATATGAGTTAAAGAATGACTTACTTTACAGGGTAGATAAAAACAGAGAAAATTACTCCAGCAAAGGTTGCTTTCAAAACCTTTTAGAAATCTTTTAATGCCAGTGGCACATATTCATATCTTGGGAGGACACTGGGGAATGAAAAAATAATGCTAGAAATTTAGTGAGGTTTTATTGGCCTGGTATAATGAAAGAAAGTTGGAATTTCTGTGCACCGTGCCTAGAATGAAAAATGACTGCACTACATAATGGGTTCAGAAGTCTGATGATATTTTGCCTATTACTGAAGTCCCATTCATGTCAAAAGCCATGGATCTTATAGAACCATTAGTAAGCTCTAGTAATGGCTACCAGTATATATACTGGTGATTATTGACTAGACTGCAAACTTTACTGATGCAGTACCACTGCAGAAACATTAGGGCTATGTCAATACATACATTCATACAAATGTTTCAGGCACAGTCAATAATGCCCTTCTGCATTCCAAGCATACACAAATAGTCATATCCAAAGTAAGTGCCCAAGTTTTTCTTAAAATGTCTAAAATATTGCTTGCCTTAATACAATTTGGTAGTCTTTTCCAGTCATTAGCTAGTCTTTCCAAGAACCAATTAGTACATCTCCTCTCACTCCTATATACTCTTCTACTCAGATTTCTAATGATTCTGTACTAATCTTTGAAAACCCAAGTATTCCCACAGTTAGTTGTCCCTAAATGCCCTATATACCTGAATGAGGTCTATTCTTTCAAAAACATTTTTATTTTGTTTTCATTATAAATATATGCAAATGTACATATAATAAATACAATAAAACAATAACAAAACTATTTACAATATTTACATTCATCCATGATAAACAATCATTTTATCCATGAGAAATTATAAGTATTTGTTCAAAAGGTTTTCCAATTTTTGCCATGCTATTTTTTATGAGTAATGTTATGACTTCTATAACAAATGGTTTGCAGCTCTTTTTTACAAACAACTTTTGCTAAATTAATAAAATCTTTAAACATCAAATCTTGTTTACTTTTGCAGTTCAAAGTAATAACTTTTCTGGCAATTTCAAGAATTGACCAGAGTAACTGAATCTGAGATTTAGGTATTACATTAGGTATAGGAACATAGAATAGGATTCATGAGTTAGAAATATAACAATTATCAGACCATAAAGCATTTACAAAATATTTGAAGTCTTTCCAGTATTGAACATTTCTACAGTCAATGAACATGCAAACTCAGTTGGCCTCTAGTAATTCATCACATTTCCAACATTCACTTTCATTGTTTTTGAGAATAAGATTTATTTTATGTGGAGTAAAGAAACACCTATAAATAAATTTCCATGTATACAATCTCTAATATAATGAAGAAGAGATACCATACATAGAATTCAATAAAACATTTTTTGGATTCATCAGATCTTTGTTCTCCATTAATCTTTAGATAGTAATTCCAAAAATCTGAGTCAAACATTAATGTCTTCACTTAGTATCTTATAGATAGGTAAGATACTTAATTTTTGATTAGCTCTCTTTTCAAGACATCTAATAAAAAGCTGAATCAAACTAGGTATAGATTCAGTCTCAAGGTTAATTGATACTCTCATTTAGTTTTCTATAAACTGCTGTAATGAGTGTATAAACAACCAACTGTCTTGACTATTATCAAAACTACATAAAAGAGAGTTTAGTGGTTTAATACTCTTATTTTCAATAAATTGATGCCAAAATACCAAGTTATTTTCCTTTAATCTTTGCATCACATGGATGTTGAAAGAATCTAGGCAATCAGGGGAGTATTCTATAGGGAATATAAGAAATATAAATTGTTTAATGTTGTAATTACAGTCAATTTTATTTTTTAAAGTTATTAAATATTTCATTAATGCCATAAGAAAAATGATCAAACTTCTTATTAAATAAGCAAAATTCATGTAAAAGCCAATGAACTCTACTTATTCCATATTGTTCCTTAAATTGATGGTCTATAGTTTGGAGATCAGTTATATGAATCTCATGTATTGTTTTCCAGCCAGATATAGAGGTAGGTGAGATCCAGTGTAATATTACTTTAATTATAACTGGTTTGGATTAAAGATCTGAGCTGGGGAATGCTATTCCATTGCTGTTCCAAGCTCTAATGTGCCATTTATATGCAATCCTAGGTTTTAAGGAGAACCATAAAAATTTAATTAGCATGGAATCTATTTTTTTAAATAAGTTTTTGAGAGGGGGTAGTATTAATAGCTAAATATAAAACAAAATTTTAGGTAAAATTATCATTTTACTAAAGAGAGCCTATCTTCCATTGTGAAGAACATTTTATTCTATCTTTTGATTAGTTCACCAATAGTGGTTATTAAATTATTGTAGTTTAGTTTAACAGACTCTTTCCATGTACTCTTTATAATGGCACCCCAATGTTCTAATACATCATTCTCCCAATTAAACAGGCTATTCTCTCTTATGTTTTTGTTGATCTTTTTGTTAATTAGTACTGTTTTGGATTTATTATGATTAAATGTAAGCCCTGAAATTCTTTCAAACGTGCTTAAGGTATTTATAACATTGTGCAAAGAACCATCAATATCAAACGATGTTAACAACATATCATCAGCAAATAATTGCATCTTAGGACAATAGTCCTTATTAATTTGAAAGACTTTTATATTTTGCTTGTTTCTGATATATGTAGCAAAAGGTTCCATTGAAAGAGAAAACAATAATGGTGACAAATGACAACCTTGTGTAGTTCCCTTGAGGATTTCTAGTGGTGAGGATAGATATGATCCAATTTTCACATAAGCTTGTGCCCCACTATAAATTTTCATTAATAAGTTGACAAAATGTGAGGAGAATTCAAAACCAATCACAATTCTTTGTAGATAAGACCAACTAAAAGTATTAAAAGCATTGTCTATGTCTAGGCTGATAATAGTTGTTTTTTGTATTTGCATGCTATGTCTATTAATGATAGTAATTTAATAATATTGTCTTGCATGTTTCTATGAAGATTGAACCATATCTTATAATTATATATTAGATTAGGTAATATTTTCTTTATCCTATTAGCTGATATTGTCATGAAAATTTTATAATCAGTGTTTTGTAATGAAATTGGCTTATATGAATCACAAGATTTGGGGTCCTTACCTTGTTTTAATATGGGGGAGATAATTGAGTATTTCCATGATGGGGGTGTTATACATTTTTGCTTAACCATAGTAAAGGCACTCATCATTTTCTTTATTATATATTCATGAAAAATCTTATATTGTTCAGGAATTATTCCATCCGGTTCTGGAGCTTTATTATCTTTTAATTTTTTTATCTGCTCTTTCACTTCTGTTAGTGTTATTTGTTTATTTAATATGTCATTTTGTTGCATTGACACCTTAGCAGTTATATTTTTTTGAATAAAAGTATTTATTACATTATCTGTCTCCAAAAGTGGTATGTTGTTATTTATATCGTTATAGTAGTTTTTGAACACTTCTAACATGCCCATTAAGTTAGATGTACTTTTAACTGAACCATCAGTTTTATATATAGTCTCATTAATAAGATTCTGATTGTTTATTTTTTTTATGTAGATATTTGGAATTTACAACATAAAATTGTAATTTCAAATTTTCCAGGTTTATGGCTACCTTATGATTCAGAAGTTCTAAGTATTTTTCATTTGACTTAGTAATTTCGTTATGTGCTACTTTGTTATTTGAGTTTGCATCCATTTTTATTGTGTCTATTTTTTTTTTTTTGTAAGTGTAAAAGTTCTTTGTCCCACTCTCTTCTTTTTTAAGGTACCAAGATTTTATTCTACCATATATGTAAACTTTAAAGGTGTCCCATAGTATAGTATCAGTCACTTCACCATTATCATTTATTTCCATAAACATGTCTATTTCTTTCATTATCCATTCCCTAAAGTCATTTAACTTAGTTATGTAAACAGGAATTCTCTGTAGAGATCTTAAATCATCTGTATGTGTAGTTCCTTTAAAGTTTATAGCATTATGATCCAAAAGTGAACAAGTTATTATAGATACGTCACTTATTTTAGAGTATATATTATTTGATACAAAGACCTTATCAATATTTGTTTGTGTACCAAACCGATATGAATAGTGAGTATAGAATAAGGAATAATGTTCTGTTAGACCATGTATATCTTTAAGGTTCATCTGGTTTGTAAAGTCATTTAACTTCTTGACTTGAGATGTTAGTTTTATTTTACCATTTTTAGAAGTATCATTGCCTGATAATAGGCGGTTAAAATCACCTGTTGCTATAATTTCCCCTTTTGCATTTAAAGTAATCAGTTCCAGATATTTGTCAACATATTTAGTAATCAGTCCTGGTATCCAGTATGCATTAATCAAAGTATACTTCGTAATGATTTCCAAAATAACCATGCTTAGCATCCCATCTTTATCTGAAATTGTATCTATAATTCTTGGCATAGTATAAGTAGTTTTCCATAAAATAAGAGTGCCCCTTCTCTTAGTCTTGAAACATGAATCAGCCAGAATGATATACCCATTGAATGAGTATTTTTGTAGATCTTTTTTTACTAGATGGATTTTCTGTAAAAAGTTGTTCTGGGCTTTATGCATTTTGATATCTTTAAGCAATCCAACTCTTTTAACATTATTGTTCAAACCATTAATATTTAATGATAAATATTTATAAGCCATTGACTATAACATGTATATTATTACTAACTGAAAGACCTTTCTTCCGTGTTGACTTGAAATCTACTGAAAACTTACTTATCATGGATGCATAACGTGTATTAAGCACTACTTTCAAAAACCCAAAACTATTTACAAATACATACATGAAACATAAAGTTTCTGGTTTAGCTAAAAATTTAACTAAACCATCCATCCACCACCTCTCCAATACCAAACGGCACAAATTATCCATCTCTGGTTAGAATATAGTATGAAAACAAAAATGAAAAGCATTATAAAAGCAACTAAACAAATCTGAAACCATGAAATATACATTAGAATGAGAGTGTCCAATATATCTGAAGCTATATGAATATGCCACATATGATAATAGCATGTCTAATACGTAGATATGCCAGAAATACACATCAGATCAAAGTATGTATAAACATTAGAAGCTGAAGGTTAAGAAGATTGTCATTATTTTCAAGACATTTCAAGAAACATCAGATAATTTAACCATTTTGTCAGTCATCTGTCTAACATTTTTCATGTAAGGATCTGTTGAATATATATAGCACTTATTATAACATAATTATTATATTTTGCAATTATACACATATTACTCATATGTATTAACAATATCTATGTTGACGTCTTTCATCGGGAAGGGGGAGAGAGAGAGAGAGAGAGAGAGAGAGAGTGAAAAAAAGGGGGCTTCACAACCCTCTGTTTAGTTACTAAAGGTTTAGTTATATAACATAAGTCTGATGTTAATATGCATAATGAGTTTTCTAATGCAGCTCCTAGTTCACTTGATGTCATTTAGTTACTAATAGTGTCATTGAATCTGCAGAATGTATGCATCTATAAGAGAACATAGGCATTTTCAAAGGAGTTAAACACTTTTATCAGAACAAATTATTTACCATTTAAAGTATTTAGTGAAGGATAACAGAATTTCAAGGGAAAAGAATTGTATGTGCAACCATTTAACAAGTTCAAAAGGTCAAATGATGTCATCACTGTTGTTTCCTCAAGCTGCAGCTTCAGAAACTTGTTAAAAACTAAATAGGCTCATGCACAACATAAGTTATCTCTAGTTAAGAAAAAAAAGCATTTTCGGCAGGAAATTCAGATCTTGAAGCTTTTAGAGTTTACAGAAAAAAAAAAAAACCACTCAAGCTGCCTTGTCAGTGCATGTCATGTATCTCCACAATGAGAACAGTCACACAGACCACCAGTTTCCTCGCAAAACATCAACATCATGAAAAAAAAAACCCTT